>NC_139231.1:48352280-48385283 GCF_977018435.1 Lepisma saccharinum | reverse complement strand
GTACGTACCATGCATACGCTTGTGTTTTCGACAGACACGAATCACCAAAGGCCTTTTATAGCATTTTCAACGATTCAGCACACGACAGTTCGTTGGCAAACACAAAATTTCAATCAAATTATTTGCTCGATATTTGTCTCCATTCTGCAAATCGCAGGACACTCGTCAACACAACTAACGTAAACAGCTGCTGTGCACAAACTGATGGATAGATTACTCTACCCCTCTGCGTGGTCATTCAGTATAGTGCTGCTATACTACGGGCAAAATGAATTCTCGATAACTCCAATGTGGGACTTTTACCAGCCAAATTCCGGGTACTTTTTTTTTTTTTTACTGAAGGGGTATATTCGATGCCTAAATTTTTATCTTTATTATAAAAACAGAACACACAAGGAACAAAATCAGAATAACACACAACTCTACAGACGCAGATCGTCTTTTTCCTACAGTTTCAAGGGTTTTTTACATGATTCTTCATGATTTAGTTTATTTTTTATTTTATTTATTTTTTAGATCTAAAGGCACTTTCCTATGGTACCTTCTCATACAATCTGTCCTTTTCTTAGAATTTCACGGTGGGAGAAAAACACATGTTCCCGCATAAATGATCAAGCTATCGCTAGATTTGGTAACATCAGTACCGTGTGATGACTTTCTCTATAGAAACCATGGTGCACTGTCCCCTGACGTGGGAGGAAAAGGCCACCTCCTGCGTTTCTTCTTTAAGTAAGAGGGCCTTTTGAGTTTTTTTTTCAGTAATGTATTACTCAACTATACGGCAATAAATACTATCGCCTAAGCAGCCCGCAGAAAGTTCAAGTGCTTAGGTTAGAGAGATCTTCAGGAGAAATTTCAAACATATAGTCCTTTTTTTGTTTAAAGTGCAATATGCAGTCCAATTTTGTTTTGTAGGACTTAACCTTCAAAGGGTATACTTCTGTTTTGCCACGGAGCTTAGAAGTCAAATGAATATCTTTCCATCAAAAGAGTCGTGTTTGAGTCCCAGTCTGGACAGGATTGTTCGTTTGTGAGTGTCCCTTGATCATTGTCTTTGTCTTATTGATTCTCATCGTCGTGATAAACCGAAAAGTGACAGAAAAGGAAGGGGAAAACACACACACACACACACACACACACACACACACACACACACACATAAACATAAATTGTATTGCTCAGGTACTCTTTGTCCTTTCGGAAAATTTACTGACCCTTCGCCCACGTTATTTCCCTGCTTGCTCCTTCTTCCTATTTTCCCATGACTTCGTATTTACGGCAAACAGGCCGAGAGACTGTATTATACTTTGCTCTTCTTACTTTCTTGCATTTCTCTATTTGTTCGTGTCTTCTGCTAATGTGCTCACTTCTCTGTAGCTTTCGTAATTCACGTCTTTACAATTGTCTGATATCAATACTTCACCCTTGGTCTGCCAAAGTGTTTCTTCCCTTTTATTCTTCATTCAGTTACTGTTTCCATTATCCCATCGTGTCTCAGGATATGGCTTACCATTCTGCATCTACAGGGTGGCCCAAGAAAAAGGTAACCGAAACATATACATAACGGTTCTACATTTCGGTTAGCTTTTTTTTGGGGTCACCCTGTACTTCACACGATCGATATGAAAATGAAAAGAATGTAACTGTGGCAAATACCTACAAAAGTTAACATATTTACTATTTCGTTTACTTTACCCAACCCAAACAGTAACAAGTTACTTTAATTTGAACTTTAGTTTGTCATTCAATATCGAAGGTTATGTTATTTCAACTAAACCATACGAAGTACATATGAACACCACACACCCAGCACCTATATGTATATGTGTGTGTGTGTGTGTGTGTGTTCAGGCTCGGGGGAAGATCGGGGTTATAGTGACAGCCCCCTTCAAACAGTCGACATATGCACAATACTAAATATTTGAAGATATGGACATATGAAAGGATATATACAGCTCACCGCACACGAGAAGATCCCCAAACGAGGGTGACGGGGAGCGGGTGTGAAGGAAAGGACCGGTCCATTTGCAGATTTTAGGGGTAGGAGAAAGCCTTCCGCTGCGGCTTTTCGAAGTGCGTGGGAGTTGATTTGCGTCAATCACGCACAGCGTGTGTCCGCAGCAACAGTTTGCTGCTTTTCTTTCAGTGGCCAGAATACTTTTGTATTGCTTATCCTGTGCATTATTTAGATTGCATTTCAAAGAATTTTAAAAGAATATACGGCAACGACTTTAGGGTTACCACATGACAAACTTTAAAAAAGAAGGAATTTTTAGATTGCAAAATGTTGTTAACTTTAGACGAAGACACATGTTTTGTGCTTACTGGTGTTTTGGTGGGCTTGTAGATAAACACACCCCTGTAAAATAATTTTACACCTTTTCCGTATAACTAACAATAGGCCTCATTGTAAGCAAATGTCTTAATATTCTAATATTTATTCACTATGCTCCTAATATTATACGGTAGTGAAGCTTGGTCTCTTACTTTAAAAAAATAGCATAAATTGACAGTCTGCCTCGGAGTTTTTTTTTCTTCCAGGCCTAAAGTCAGGAAACCGTTTTTGTAAGACGTCACTAAAAACACATTTGCATTTTGGCATGGTTCAGATTGCTGATCGACAGAATTTCACTTCTCCACTGCCATGGAACAACAAGAGTACGGCAGTTAAAAAATACTGTTTATTTCTGAATTCTGCCATGAAACTCAAATCAAAGTAAGCCGCGGCGAATTGCATATTCTTACCTATTGTCAGAAACTTGCTGCTCACCAAGAGCCGCGTTAGATGTCACAAATTGTTTGAAATCAAAACCTCACGCGGCGCGGTGGTGACAACAGAAGAGACGCAAAGGTCCAACAATTTTTCTCTGTTGCAAGAAAAGTTTATTTTCTTTGCGCCTGCAACTGAGAGTGTTGTATTTCTTTACTTTGAAATTGAAAACTGAAACAATATTAACAATTGTTTACAAATAACATTTTGTTACTAATCTTGAAGTTAAGCAGCTGTCTATACCCCAAAAAATAGGATACTTCCAAATTTTCTTAAAAACCCGCCCGGAGCATTTTTAGTACCCGAAAAACAGGATTTGTCCGGGTAAAAGAGAACTTCTGGTAACCCTAAACGACTTGCGTCGCTGCACCGGTTACGAACCCACATGTGTTTTTCACTCAGGGTGCACACTCCCGACCCTAATAGTCGAGTCGCCTCCTGCTTCGTCACTTCACTTCCGTCAGGGATCTTCTCCTGAGCGGTCAGCTGTACACATATGTCCTTCCCCCTATGTTATGTTATTATTGTGAATTGGCATTTCAGCAGTGTAGAGATATTTTTTGTTTGCAAGGTGAGGTGGAGCCTAGGTTGTGTGATACGTACAGCCCAAGGGTTTGTATCGTAAAGAACAAAAAAAAATATTCACAATTATTGTTATAACTTTCATGCAAAGTTAGTTACTTAGTTATAAATGTTTACAACATTTACAAAATCTCAATTTCATAATTTAGCGCCAATTTTTCAAAGCATTTTCTCTCCAGTTGAGGTCCCTTGCAGATGGAGGCCTGGGGCTGTAGCCCTCCACATCCAGCCCCCATAAATCCAACTCTGTGTGAGTGTTAATATCATCATAAGCCACGAAGCTAGTAATTCGGAAAACCACAATTCTCAATTTGAAAGAAATTAATTTATAACTAGCAAATCGATTGGTCAGATTGAATGTGGCAAGATAACGAAATTAACACGTTACCGTTACGATGGCTTACATAATTTTGATAACGTGATACCAACGGAGGAAGAGATAGAAGAAACGAGGGACGGAAATAAAAGAAATTGAAAGGGAGAGATAGAAACAGGAAGAACGACGGATAGAAAGAACAGCGGATAAAAAGGAAGAGGGATAGAAAGATAGTGAGAAAGAAGGAGATAAGAAAGACAGAGAAAAGGAAAAAAGAAACAGAGGAAAAAATTGGAAAACAGAAAAAGACAGAACTAGAGAAGGGGGAACGAAGCTCAGAGTAAAGAAGAATAAAGAAAAGCAAAAGAGAGAAGGAAGGATAAAGGGGAAGTAGAAAGAATGGAAAGAGGAAACAAGAAAAAAATTTATTCCCAGCAGATATGACACCGAAGGAGAACCCACCTAAAAATGAAGACTAAAATTGGTAAACGCTGTAAGTGCCACAATAATTCAAACACCGTTTTTCACGTTAAACTGTCCAATGTGCCATGCTTTATAATGTCGTAAACTTGAAAAGTGGCTGGTAGCCCTCTAAGTAGTTCAAAGGACGTGTAAAGAGGTCACTAGTGTGAACGTTCTTATGGCCTGATGTGCGGAACGATGCGATTTCCCAACACTTTTGCTTTTGGCACTTACAACGTTTACCACTTTTAGTCCTCAAATATTTCTTCCATCCACGTGCCTACCAGAAAGTACTAATGTTAACCCTCAAAGTTCAATGGAACCTTACTACAACCAAAATCTTTCGATAAGTTTCATGCCATCAAATTTGAAGGGGCATTGGTATTAACATCCTTCTTTTTTCAAAAAAAGAAAAATCACATCAAAGAGAATGCAAGACGAGCAAAAGCAAAACTTGACCTTCGATCAGGCAACTTACTGAAGGTCCTGCAAGGGAAAAACAAATCCAGAGCTCACCAAGTTTTTGAGAATGCATCAAAATAACAGAATGGGTGGCTTCCAAGCCTGCACGGTCCCCCGACCATGTAATTACTGCTTGGGAAGAAGTGAACGTTTATCCGCCCTAATAATGGCCTTCGCTTTGACAGTGGGAACAGGAATTGGTCCCTGTCACTCTGCCTCGAGACGAGTCTTCGAATTGGCTCGATCGCGTTCTCATGTGATCCGACGTTCCTGGCGACATGCGAACACGTTTTTGTGCGTCGCTCATGTCTCGGAAGTGTCACGCGGTTGGCGAAAAGATGCGCGTCAGGGAGCGTTCACTTAATTCACTCTCAGTGTAGCTATCCTCTTTATTTTATTTATATCTAAGTTTTTTTCATTTTTCGTTAGGTGAGATGATCGGGACTGGATGTGCATTTTAAAGTGGAATCTCGTGGAATGTGCCTTTCCTGGAAATGAAACCTGGGACCCCTTGATTATAAGACGACAGCATAAGTCACTCAGGGGACGTCGTTGCCTCGTGGACGAGGTGGGTTGTTGACAAATATTGACAAATATTGAATTTAAAATGTTGGGTGCGTCAGCACTAAGGCTATTTTGCACCCGTCACATTATACGGGGTCCAGCCCCTTACCTTATCGTTACACAAAACAACTCTAACGTTGCATAACTAAAATCATAAAATATTCTGACTTTCAAAAGCTGAGGCTGTAAAGGAGCACTCAGCACAAATAAGGACAAAACACAGGACAACACAAACAAAATTATACTGGCCATGAGGCCAGTCGCCAGAGCCTCGTTAGTCTGCAGTCCAGGGTGTACTACGTGGAAGTGAGGTTGACTATTGGGTGCACTACGTGGAAGGAGCACCCCTTACACCCCACGAGGTGGGTTGTAACCCACTGCGAAATAGTTTCTCCTCCACGAAAAAAAAGGCTACTTGAGAAATGTTGAGAATCATTAATGTATCACACACCCATAGAAAGTCAAAGGAAGAAGGAACAGTAGAATGAAAGATATATATATATATATATATATATAGAGAGAGAGAGAGAGAAGAACAAAATAGAGAAAGAAATAAAACAATTGAGAGAGAAAGAAATGGATCGATAGGAAAATTAGAGAGAGAAAGAATGAATGAATGAATGATATGGTATTTTAAGTCCACTTTATGCACAATAAGGCTAATCGGGATTGGACCTACAGTTTAAAGTGGAATCCGAACCACGATGTGCCTCCAGAGATAGAGAGAGAGAGAGAAAGAAATGGATAGGTACGATAAAGAGAGAAAGAAATGGATAGAGTAAAACGGAGGAAAAGAGAAAGGGGAAGAAACAGAGGAAGAAATATTGAGATAGAGAAAGAGAAGAAAGAGCGAAAATAAAGATAAAACAAAGCTAAAGAGAGAGAGAGAGAGAGAGAGTTACATAGAAAGAAGAAAAGAGAAGAGAGAAAAATAGCCTTAGAAAACATGACAACCAAAACAGGACAGCCCGCAGGAATTTTTACAGCGGGGGCAAGCAAGGCACCCCGCTTCCCCCAAAAAAGTTTCGTTGTTTCTACAATAATTTGTATATGTCTTACTTATAATCACCAGATCCTTAGAATAATTGCCACAATTTACTGTGGCAAAAAAGAAATTATATGTGTGAAATATATAATTTAAGACTGGCATTCGTTTTCCAGGTGGGGAACTGCCTCCTTAGGCCTCCCTCAGGTTTCTCAAGCGAAGAAGATGTAACGTGTAGCAGTGTTCACGTTACAAGGATGTATATAAACTTCATATTTTCCTTTGTTTGGTATTTATAATTTTTGGGTGTTAATGGTTAATTACCAAGAAAAGTGTAACCCACCTCGTATATAGAGTATACATCCAGATGTTAAATATAAGTTCAAAGAGTTTGTTTCTTTCTGCCAGCAAGCTGAGCTGGAATTTCTTTATCGGTGACAACAATGCGAGAAAACAATCGCTATTGTGTAGAAGCCAGGCAGACTCAACTTTATGTAAACGTTGAAACCGGGAAAAAGACGAAAGATTAGGCTGTCTTTCCCACGCTATATCTGTCGTGTCCCTTGGCGGACAATCATTTAACTAATATCATATTAATCCCTGATTCTTTTACTTCAAGACGGTGTAATCAGAATTTAGTTACGTTAAGGTAAACGAAAGTTATGCCCGCGCAAGACAAAACCTGTATTTAAAGGAAAATTTTGCTTAACATTTTAACGTTGTAAACTTTCTTTCTTTTCTTTGTTGTCTTTTCGCGTGGCCGTTGCAGGGAGAGAGGGGAGTTGGAAGAAGCCTTACTCCCTAGTCAAATTAAATGCTGAGTGTAACAATTAAAATTATATTGCATGTTTAATATCCACAAAAGGGTAAAAATAATAATTTCTGTATATAGCTAATTATGTTCCTCTTTGATATTTTATTAATATGTATTTTATTGTAATGTAAAATTGAGGTAAAGATAAAAGTTGGTAAATCCTTCACGGCACCGAGAAATCCTATATAAGCAACAAAGCTCGGTGGCCCGTGGCCTTTTGTATTCGAACTCCAGATAAATACGGAACTCGTATTACCGTCTTTTCTTTTCACACCCGTATTTCTGCGCTTACTTCCACGTCGCTACTAGGAATTAGTTTATTCTGGATTATCGTTAGGACAATTACTTAGCTCTTCTGGTCAGAAGGCTTATGTTCTCTCGGTTCTATGCTTCTGGTCAGGAGATATAATTGAGAGGATTGTGATTGTCGTAGGATACACCAGAATTCGGGATCGGTCGATAGACTGTTAGTAGTCAACGTTTGTGTCCCTGGTCAGGGAACACCTTTTCTTATTCTGTGGTCACGGATTAATTTTCAGTTCTCTGGTCAGAGGCTGAAAAGAGAAAAGGAAGTTGGGTACTTAACTGAATATCGACAGAACCTAGTGGGAAAAAGGATTGTCGATTGCTTATAGAATCTTGGTCAAGATCTATAAGTACATTGAGAACCTTTGACCTAGAATTACGAGGGACCTTACATCGAGGATTGAAGAAGCCGGAATAACCCGAACCTTGAGCCGAGGAGACCCAAGCCCCGAAGCGATACTGAGTGTGAAGCCGAGGCTCAATAGACCCATCGAACCAAGTACGATCCAGGGCGGATTCTTACAAGTGGCGCTGCAACGTTGGGGCTCGAAGTATATATCCGGTGGTTGTTCAGAAATTACGAAACATCGAGATGGCAACAAGAAAGTCTAAACGCAATTCATTGCCGACGATTGCAGAGGAACATGGGATTTTGCACTTTGATTGTTGCTCCGATCAAGATGAAGATAAAGGGGCATTTAGGTGCATTTCCTGCAGCCAGTGGAGGCATTTCGTTTGCGAATTTGAGGCTGAAACCGTGGAAGGGCAAAATTTAGATGCCATCCGGTGTAGAG
Organism: Lepisma saccharinum; assembly: GCF_977018435.1. NCBI lineage: Eukaryota > Metazoa > Arthropoda > Insecta > Zygentoma > Lepismatidae > Lepisma > Lepisma saccharinum. Next base: position 48,377,228 of record NC_139231.1, on the reverse strand, counting down.
GTTGCCAGGGCGATGACGATGAGAATAAGGAACCTGCTATTGAACTTCCTCCGTGGTTGACAGTTTGGTCCGAAATGGAAGAAAAGAAAAGAAAGAAAGAGAAAGCAGAAGAAGAAAGGAAACGTCAAATAGAAAAGGCTGCAGAGGTAAAAGCTCGGAAGGCGGAAGAGAAAGCTAAAAAAATCGCTGAAGAGAACAGGTGGCAACAGTTCTGGAGCATGTTAAGAGAAGAGAAAGCCGAAGAAGAAAGAAAGCGACAAGAAGAGAAAGCAGAAGAAGAAAGAAAGCGACAAGAAGAGAAGGCCGAAGAAGAAAGAAAGCGACAAGAAGAGAAAGCAGAAGAAGAAAGAAAGCGACAAGAAGAGAAAGCCGAAGAAGAAAGAAAGCGACAAGAAGAGAAAGCAGAAGAAGAAAGACAGCGACATGCTGATAGATCGGAAAATGAAGAACGGTGGAAACAGCTGCATGAAACGCTAAGCAGGGAACAGTCCCAAAATAATGAGAAATGGGAAGTACTGCACACAACGCTTACAGTTGAGCGAGAGCGTGAAATGGAAGGAATTACTCGTTCCATGGACACTCTGGGAGTGAGCGTAACCGAGATTAAGGAACAGATGACTGCTTATCTAGGGAAAAATGAGGAAGTGAGTTCTAAGGTTGCTGAGTGCTTCGAGAGGTTAGAGAATTTTGCTGAAGAACTACGTCAAGGAGAAAGTAAGGCTTCCTCTTTTTGTGAAGAGATAAATACTAGTATTTCCAGCTTCCGAGAAGAAGTTACCCACAATATAACCAGCGTTCGTGAAGATGTGGACAACATTGCAAAGAATAACACTTGTGTGGCCACCGAGTTACGTCAGCTGAAATTAAACGTGGAACAAAACATAAGCTCCCTGAGAGACAGGCTTCAAGGACTTCACGTAGATTCATCTCAACAGGAAACCGCTGTTAAGTCACCTTATCGCTTTGATAACCATCAGTCAGCTGGAGAGACGTCAGATTACGTTGAGTGTGAGGGTGCACGTGGACCTCCGAATAAGAGAAAGATCTCAAGGAAGAATAATGATAGTCCCACAGTGGAAGATCAAATTGTTCGAGGTATGGAAGAAAGAATTAATCACAGTAAAGTTGTGACCTCCATTGGAAACTCTGATGCTGGAAGGTTTGGAAAAACCTCGAAGACAGAAAAAAATCGGAAGAGACCTTCTTGTGATTCATCTTCGGAGGACGAAAGACCACCGGGAAGGATTTGTCGAAAGAGGCGGAAACCTGGAAGGAATTCAACTCCATCTTCAGATTCGGAATTAGATAAAAAAATCGGAGGACGATATGTCAAATTACCTCGAATATCTGACTTAAATCAACTCCCTAAGTTCAGTGGTAACATTGAAGCTCAAAGTGCACAGAAGTACTTGAAGGAACTAAATGTTAACTTTGAGCTTATGCAAGTTCCAGAGAAATATCGTCTCCAGTTACTATCCAGATTGTTTACCGGACAAGCCGAGCATTGGTTCCAGGCCCATTACGAAGAGTTTAGGGACTACAATGGATTTTGTAAAAAGTTCACTGCTACATTTGCTTCAGAGGAAGCAAAGCAAAGACAATTGGACGTCTTGAGAAATAGAAAGTACACTAAAGGCTCCAATCAAACCATGGAAGAGTATGCGTGGGGAATCTATGCTGGGTTTAAGAATCTTTCTCCAGTACTCATAGAAAGTGAGGTCTTGAATTTGATAATTAAACAGATGTCTTATAAAGTCAGACAACTTTGCCTCGTTAACCCACCGAAGACAATGGAAGAGTTAGCAGCGTTCCTGAAAAGATATGAAGTGAATGAGGAGGCCGAAAGCTGGAGAACAGATTGGTTCAAGAGAAATGAAGCTGGGAACAGTAATAATGGAAGGTTTAGAAATCAGCAACCAATACAGAGAAATGCAGCAGTGCGACAAGTCGTCCGAGAAAACCACGTACCTGCGGGAAGAAATATTAACAACAACGTCCGTAACCATGAAGAACCAAGGACAGGTAATAATGGTTACCGTCAAACTAGGGAGTTTAGAGGAAGGACGTGGTATAGAAGTCGACCTAATAGACAAGAACCCAGATCTGATCCCGAGACGAGAGCACCAGAAGGAGGTTACGTCGAGAGAAGAAGAAACTCAGCATCTCCTCCTCGAAGAAGAGAGTACAATTCTCCTAACCGGCAATTCATGACTTCAGGATCTCAGACATATGAATCAGAGTTACCGAGGACCTTCGAGCAACAACAAGCTGTTGATCAGACTCGTCAGTTCTATTGGAGCGCTCCAGTGGTTCCCTCTAACCAAGGTTTAAATGGGAATCTTGCTTAAGTTCCGTTCCGCTTGGGCAAGGAAGTAGTAAGGAACGAATAATATCCAATGGCGAAACTTTTAACAGGGCTTACGAAATCCATTACAGCTACTCCTTAACCAAAGTAGAAGAGAAAGCTGTAGAAGAAGGGATTAAGAGGTCTGTTGAATTAACTACTTTCCATAGTACGCCCAAAGTTAAAGCTCAAGTTGCAGACATTCCTGTCGTTTGCTTACTCGACACTGGGAGCGAGGCTTCGTTGTTAAATTTCGACATTTGGATGGAACTACTTGAGAAATACAGGGGAATGAAACTACAGAAGGATCCAGAAATTCGAATAGTTGGAGTAACCGGTTCGAATCGGATAAGGATTTGTGGGAGAAGGAATATTAGCCTTAAATTTGGAGACCAAGAATTGAACACTGAAGTATTTGTGATAAAGAAGTTAGGTGTTGATGTTTTACTGGGCATGCCGTTTCTTAAGCCCTATGGAGCCAATATCTGTTTGTTGGAGAACGAGTTGACACTGCAAAGTAGCTGCACCCCGCTCACTGTTAATATAGATTACGACGGAGGCAAGGAAGCCAGAGTAAACGTCGCTGTGTTGGATAAGTGGAGTGCCAGTGAAGATAAAATTAGGGAAAAGGTTGAAGAAAGTCAGTTCTTGTCCAAGAGTGAACAGGATAGTTTGTTCCATTTGCTTATGAAATATCACCATGTATTTTCAGAAAGACCTGGCTGTGCTAGAGACGTTCAGTGTGAGATATGGTTGAAGGATTTAGAGCCAGTGTTTAGGAAGCCTTATCCGATCCCTGTTGCCAAGCGTGAAGCTTTAGAAAAGGAACTAAATCTATGGAAGGAATGGGGAGTCATTCAACCTTCGAATTCTGCCTATTTGAATCCTTTGATAGTAGTGGATAAGCCTCAAGGACAAATACGCCCGTGCATTGATTTTCGCCAGCTCAACAACAAAATGATAGTTCCAAGAAGCTCCGTCGAACCCATCCATGAGTCTTTGCAACGTTTCCGAGGATCCAGGTACTTTTCCAGCTTGGATCTCGCGTCTGGCTACCTTCAAGTAAAAATACACCCTGGCCACAGAAAATACACCGCTTTTTCTTATCGAGGTCGCTTATATGAATTTACTCGGATGCCTTTTGGACTTTCGAATGCGGTCAGCACTTTTGTCTCAGTCATGCACAAATATTTTGGTCCAGAGAGTGAGGAGTATCTTACCGTGTATCTGGATGATTTACTTGTTCACTCCAAGACGCTTCTAGAGCATTTACAGCATTTACAATTGGTCATAGAACGATTGAGAGAATGTGGGATGACCATTAAATTAAGGAAATGTGAATTTGTCAAAAAGGAGATTCGCTTTTTAGGGCATATAGTATCAGGAGAAGAAGTAAAACCTGACCCTGCTGGTAATGAAGCCATTTTGAGATTTCCTCGGCCAGCCTGTAGGAAAGACCTCCGGAAGTTCTTAGGTCTTGCTAATTGGAGAAGAAAATTTTACCCTGGATTAGCACAGGATGTAGAACCCTTAAGTCACCTCCTAAGGAAGGATGTTAAGTGGAGCTGGGGTGAAGAGGAAGAACAGGCGTTCCAGAAAATTAAGATTACGTTAGTTAGTACTGGTGCATTGTCTCAGCCAGACTTTAATTTAAGCTTTTGTCTACAGTGCGACGCCTCTGCTAAAGGGCTAGGCTGCATATTGTTCCAAGAACCAGAGGGTGGCGAGAAAATTGTAAATGTTATCCAATATGCAAGTCGAAAACTGAGGAACAATGAGAGACATTATTCCATCCATGAACTGGAGTGTCTGAGTATCATTTTTGGTGTGGAGAAATTTTCTGTTTATCTAAAAGGCCAATCATTTAAAATATACTCGGACCACAAGGGACTCGTCTGGTTAAAAAACTCTCAGGATCTTAATAGCAGGTTAACTAGATGGGCTTTGAAACTACAGGCTTACCAATTCCAGATTATTTACGTCAGAGGAAAGGATAATGAGATAGCTGACACTCTTTCCCGGTATCCTGTGTCCGATTCACCAGAAGGAGATATTCCGAAGACACTTTTTAAGGTGAACTATATTTGGCAAGAACGGGAAGAAACTGAGGAACTGGAAAAGTGGATTGAAGCTCAGAGGGAGGACTTGTTTTGTCAAAGCATCTTGAGCATCTTGGAAGCTCCAGAAGAGACTGATACCATTACTCAAGGTAGAACTAGGAAGAATTATTGTCTACATGGAGGTTTATTGTTCAGAAGAGTTCAGGGTGAATCCATTATTTGGAAGCTTTGTGTGCCGGCAATATTTGTTTCCCAGATACTTAGAGAAAATCACGATAACCTAGGACACTTTGGCATTACAAAAACCAAAGCTAAAATAAAATATAGATATTTTTGGCCCAAACTATCCGGAGATGTTATTCGGTATGTTAAGGACTGTGAGATGTGTGCCAAGACAAAAATGGATAAGATAGGAATCCTGAGAGAGAAGCTTCACATTTCACCCAAGGACCCTCATGAGATGCTGTCTATTGATATTATAGGCCAGCTACCAACTTCCCATGGGTTCTCCTACATTTTTACCGCCGTTGACATTGGCACGAAATTCGTTTCGGCCTATCCTCTGAGGAGAGCTACATCTCAGGAGATCGTGAACTTATTGGAGAAGACGTATTTTGCTCACTATCCTCGAGTAAAAGTCATCCTCTCAGACCGAGGTACCCAGTTCACTTCGACAACCTGGAGCGAGTATATGAGAAGGAAGGGCATTACTCATGTCTGCACTACAGCCTATCATCCCAGCAGTAATGTGGTAGAGAGAATTAACCAAGAAGTCGTCCGTCTTTTGCGGCTGTTTTGCTACAGAGAGCATACTCGTTGGGCCACCTTCATCAATGATGTGGTTTGGTTATTGAACAATTCCGTCTCCTCTGTTACGGGATATGCTCCTTCTGAACTTTTCTTCAATAGAGCCATCCCGGAGGAAACTCATGAAAGGTTTTATTGGCCTGTACCACAGGATGAGAAGACGACTTGGGCCTTTAAATTATATCAAGCTCAAGGGAGAGAAAAAGCCCAACAGAAGAAGAGAAGAGTGAAGAATCAAGGACAAGCATTGATCTTGAAGGAAGGAGATCTGGTCCTAGTGAAGAACCGTAAGCTGAGCTCCAGTCGTCTCCAAACCATCTCCAAACTCTTCGAGGTGTACGTCGGTCCATACATCGCTACCCAGATGAGGGACAACTCCGCACTTCTCCTGCAGCCGTCTACAAAGGAGCCTATAGATCGGGTTAACTACCAGAACCTAAAGAAGTTCACCTGCTCCCAGGAACGACGGAGAGAAATACTCGGAGAAAGCCAGATTTCTTGTGACTAGTGTGGAACGTCAAGAGTTGTCAGTGAATTGTTTATGAACATTAAGTGAAGTTTTGAAAATTTTCACAATTTTTCTGTGAAAGAGAAAATTGTTCAAATTTTCTCATAGGAAGCGGGGCAATTGTAACGTGTAGCAGTGTTCACGTTACAAGGATGTATATAAACTTCATATTTTCCTTTGTTTGGTATTTATAATTTTTGGGTGTTAATGGTTAATTACCAAGAAAAGTGTAACCCACCTCGTATATAGAGTATACATCCAGATGTTAAATATAAGTTCAAAGAGTTTGTTTCTTTCTGCCAGCAAGCTGAGCTGGAATTTCTTTATCGGTGACAACAATGCGAGAAAACAATCGCTATTGTGTAGAAGCCAGGCAGACTCAACTTTATGTAAACGTTGAAACCGGGAAAAAGACGAAAGATTAGGCTGTCTTTCCCACGCTATATCTGTCGTGTCCCTTGGCGGACAATCATTTAACTAATATCATATTAATCCCTGATTCTTTTACTTCAAGACGGTGTAATCAGAATTTAGTTACGTTAAGGTAAACGAAAGTTATGCCCGCGCAAGACAAAACCTGTATTTAAAGGAAAATTTTGCTTAACATTTTAACGTTGTAAACTTTCTTTCTTTTCTTTGTTGTCTTTTCGCGTGGCCGTTGCAGGGAGAGAGGGGAGTTGGAAGAAGCCTTACTCCCTAGTCAAATTAAATGCTGAGTGTAACAATTAAAATTATATTGCATGTTTAATATCCACAAAAGGGTAAAAATAATAATTTCTGTATATAGCTAATTATGTTCCTCTTTGATATTTTATTAATATGTATTTTATTGTAATGTAAAATTGAGGTAAAGATAAAAGTTGGTAAATCCTTCACGGCACCGAGAAATCCTATATAAGCAACAAAGCTCGGTGGCCCGTGGCCTTTTGTATTCGAACTCCAGATAAATACGGAACTCGTATTACCGTCTTTTCTTTTCACACCCGTATTTCTGCGCTTACTTCCACGTCGCTACTAGGAATTAGTTTATTCTGGATTATCGTTAGGACAATTACTTAGCTCTTCTGGTCAGAAGGCTTATGTTCTCTCGGTTCTATGCTTCTGGTCAGGAGATATAATTGAGAGGATTGTGATTGTCGTAGGATACACCAGAATTCGGGATCGGTCGATAGACTGTTAGTAGTCAACGTTTGTGTCCCTGGTCAGGGAACACCTTTTCTTATTCTGTGGTCACGGATTAATTTTCAGTTCTCTGGTCAGAGGCTGAAAAGAGAAAAGGAAGTTGGGTACTTAACTGAATATCGACAGAACCTAGTGGGAAAAAGGATTGTCGATTGCTTATAGAATCTTGGTCAAGATCTATAAGTACATTGAGAACCTTTGACCTAGAATTACGAGGGACCTTACATCGAGGATTGAAGAAGCCGGAATAACCCGAACCTTGAGCCGAGGAGACCCAAGCCCCGAAGCGATACTGAGTGTGAAGCCGAGGCTCAATAGACCCATCGAACCAAGTACGATCCAGGGCGGATTCTTACAAAGAGCTCAACTGAAATTCTTTGGAATTCCATGTCTAGTCGGCAATCGGCTTGCGTTCTTTCTGATGAAGATTAAGCTATATCCTGTTTTATAAGTCGTCACATGTTTGTGGATGGTTTTCGTTTTCAGTTTGTTAGCAATTCACAACCAGAGCCAACCTGTTCAGTTACGTACAAGCCAAATGAAAACCTTAATTTTGTTTCTTGTTTCTTAACTAGTATATTTCTGAATGTGGTATTGTACAAGTTCACTGCATTTTAGCACTGACCTCTTGTTGATCTGTATTTTCAAGTTTGGGTTAAGAAGAATAACATATTGAGATTCACGTGCAGTTACTTATGAGCCACTGCGAAGATGTTTCCAACTATCTGCCTGCAGACTGAGCCCATTGTCGAACTTTCTAATCCTCTCGGAAACTTGCTAAGCATGTATAGCGATATTGAATTTTCATTTGTCAGAAAATTTCTGTGAGCTTTAGAGTGACAGAGGGCAAGAAGTCATTGCTGTGCAAGTGTATAGAGGAGGCGCCATCTTTAAAGTGACAACAATTGCGTTTTTAAGTTCACTTGGTCAGTGTTGCAGCCTTGAGATGGTTTCATAAATAACAGTTGATACCTCATGTAAATTTAAGCTGTATACAGTCTACTGTGTAAATTTTGTCGGACTCTCCCTCGTTTATGCTCGAAATGAGGCGGGATGCAGGGGAATGGTATACCCCCCCCCCCAGCTAGTAAAAATTCTGCAAAGCATCCCCCAGCTGTCTCATTGTCACCATATTAAGCATAGGAGCATCCCCCCACGTAACTCCAAGGCTCGACCAAACATCCCTCAGCTAACATTTTCCATTTCAAGAGCTGTTAATATTTTGAATTTTATTACTCCATATAAACCATATACATTGGTATTTGGTCTTGGGAGGTTCAGTACAGTTCAGATAAAAAATATAATTACAAAATTTCTATAATTTACAATTAGATATTCACTAACGCTATAATATTCCTTATTAACTAATAGCTTTTGGTTTGAGTTGCTGTTTTAAGTCCATTTTATGCACAGTAAGGCTAATCGGGACTGGACCTACAGTTTAAAGTGGGTTCCGAACCACTTGTGCCTCCACCGGGTATCGAACCCGGGACCCCTTGATTACAAGGCAAGGACGCTACCACTGCGCCATGGGGGAGGCCTAACTAATAGCTTTTTAATAGCTTTTTAAATTTGTTTTTGAAACTTGTCATATTTTCTGCTTTAATATCATTGGGTAGGTTATTGAATATTTTAATTGTCGTCTGTTCGGGTCCTTCTTGAACTAATGTTAGCCTGGTGAAGTATGTCTTTAGAAGATGTTTGTTTCGGGTGTTATATGTATGTTCTATCGAACTTCGTAGCGCAAGTAGTATGCAACGGTAGGTTCTGGCGCCCTCCTTTTCCCTTAAACTTGGCAACGCTGCAAATGCTAAATTATTGTAAGGCGAAATAACCGTAGCCTTTCTTGCTTTAGTTAAACCTACAGTCTTACTGCTAAATTATTGTATGACAAAATCACCGTAGCCTTTCTTGCTTTTAGTTAAACCTAAACAGTAGAGCAGTGTCCCCGGTACCACGCCCGAAAATGAGGTATAGTGAGGTACACAGTGTTGCCAACCTCTTACTCGAAAAAATAACCAAGGTTTTTCTTTTTGGGTCTAACCTAACCTCAAACAAGGAGCTGGCAACCTTGCTTGAGGCTTTTCTCGCAGTGTTGCCAGCTGGGGCTCGGTGGGGCTCGGTGCCAACCTCTTACTCGAAAAGTTACCAAGGTTTTTATTTCTTGGGCTAATCTAACCTAACGCGAGGAGCTGGCAATCTTGCTTGAGGCTTTTCTCGCAGTGTTGCCAGCTGGGGCTCGGTGGGGCTCGCAGTGTTGCCAACCTCTTACTCGAAAAAAATGACCAAGGTTTTTATCTTGGTCTAACCTAACCTCAAGCAAGGAGCTGGCAATACTGCTTGAGGCTTGTCTTGCAGTGTTGCCAATATTTTACTCGAAAAGTTACCAAGGTTTTTATTTTGGTCTAACCTAACCTAAGGCAAGGAGCTGGCAATCTTGCTTGAGGCTTGAGGCTTGCTTTAATTAATTGCATAAATCAAGGTTGCCAACCTACTGGTATTTCTACCATGGTTTTTTTTACAAAAAAAAAAGAGAGAGGGGGAAGAGTTAAACAACCGACAATGCTGCCAACACCTACCTATAGTTTTTCTTACTTGATAAGGGTTTAGCCAATTTATACACTGGCGTAACATACACATACTGTGCAATAGAGCCGGCAACAAATATATACTGCCGTAAAAGAGAGATGGCAACACAGTATGTGTGTGCGTGTGTGCGTGTATAATATGTAGCATTATTAACTAGAGTGTGTTGGCAACCCACCTGCAATTAAAAAAAAACTAGAGACGTCAATGTTGCCGTAAGATAAAGAGGGAGACTAAGCTGGCAACAGTGGTGAGCGAATATGCCTTATTTCCAAGTCCCGGGGCGCTAATGTATATCGGGATTTTTGTAAAAATCTTATCGCGGGAACGATGTGCTGCACATACGCGCGCGTGCACCTGTATTGTGACGCAAACAAACAAATAAATAATTGTTGTTTTTTAGGATGCCTGGCCCCTAACCCCGCCAGGGTGCGTGGTACCCAACTCATTGTTCTAATGGTTGCGACTGATGTTAAGTCACACCTCTGTACAGTTTTGCGATGCTTGCAATTTTTTTGATCGCAACTCCATACAGAGGACCTCCGTGCGTGTGTGTACTAATGATTTTAGTGTTATTTGATGTTGTAGTAAAAAAAAGTATATATATAAATTTTGTGTTTTTCATGTTATATGTGTCAGATTATTAAGAATTAAAATTGTTGTCTCATATTTTATCTTGGTGTGTGTGTGGCAGCCATCTGAAACGAGAGAAAATTACAAAAAAAATTAATAATTTTGCAACAATGATTCATAATGTTGTGTTCACATTTGTTAAAGTTTATCTTGCAAGAATTAATTTATTTCATGCATTCAGAATTTCCAAAAATTGTGCAGTTTTTGTGATGTGGGACTTTGTGTCCAAGTATTGTGTTAAATACTATCAAAAATTCTTACTTGTTTTAAGCAGGAGTCATGCAGATTTTGCAATCTTCTTTGTCTTCTTCTTTCTTGCCATATCCCCATTCTCGAGTGTGGATGTTGCAATCCATGACCCTCAGTTTGTTGTCATGAGGATCAAGTGCCACCTTGTTGATTCTAGAAGTGTGCAACTCGATGATGGAAGATGTGATACGATGTTCATTCGTGCGTTTGTTTTTATTTTCGAATAAGCAGCTCTTGTAATCTTCCATGGTTAGTTTTTGAGAACTCGAGCGACCTACCCCTTTTGCTTTTTTTACTTCACTTTCATCCTTGAGCTTGATGCTATACATTTTTGCCCGAAGGCCTGCAAATTCTGTGATGATTTGACTGTTCACTTCATCCTTCATTTTTCCGATTGTCATTTTCCTCATGTTGTCGAAAAGAGCATGGTCTTGTGGATAATTAGAGAAATCGAAATGATGACGCAACTTTTCAAGATCTTTGTACAAATCATCTGTTTGGATGTTGTATATGAAGCTGTCTGTGTCGGTATAGGCTATCTCGATTTTCTCTCCATAGTATGGTTTTATCACCTCGTAATGGAACTTATACATGGCTAGCTTTGACAACTCGAGGACAGCAACTCCAACAGCAACTGGTTTGTTGAAGGTGACGAGACCTTGCGATCTCTCAATAAGTGCTAACGTTTCGTCCAGCATGGTGAAATCCTCATATGTTGGCTGAGCTATGAGCTTTTTCAATTTCTTTGGGTCGGAGACCAAGTTTATTTTTCTTCTTTTTCTAACATCCTCCATGCATTTTCCATACACACTGTTGTTATTGAGTTTATAGAGATTCTTATCGGCAAGGGAAGAAGCTTGAGCTCGATGTTTGGTGTTCGCATCGATGTATGGTGCTAACCATTTCTTTTGCTTGAACATCAAACCGGTATGCATCTTTTTCAAAATCAATCCATGTTTTAGGTAGAATTGAAGAAGACGATAATGCACAATATAGTTCTTCTTGTCTTTGAAGGTTAGCATGAGTTTTTTTCCCTTGTAATTACCGGGGGGCGCTTCCATTACGGGTGCCATTGCATATCCATGATGTTCTTGATGAATGGACTCGGGATATTCCAGATCTACTTTGACGAGACAACCAAATTCGTGATCATCGGGCCATGTTAGACAACTCTGAACTTCCTCATCGTTCATCCATTTATATTTCCCGATGGGTAGGGCTTCGGACATGGCATACCCATACAAATTATTCATGTCCCAGTATGCAATGAAATTTGATGGTTTGGTATCATTGTAATCCTCGAGATAACAGTTGTTAGCCTTGATGTACCGAAGGGGACATTGAACAATGCCGCCACGCTTACCCTCTTCCACAAATAAGAGTTGATCGATGTCTTCGATGAGGCCTATCCAGACTCTAGTGGATTTTAGCATTGCCTGCCATGAATATCCTGCCGTAGTGAAACTGAATGCAGGATCTAAAGCATAAGATGCTATTGCTCTAGCACGATGAAGTTGAAAACGGTCAGCCAATAACGTCACATCCAATTTTAGGTATAGATCATGATAATCTCCCATGTTTTTACACTCGAATGCTTCCCATACTTGCTGTGCATGGTGGTATTCTTCCTTGGTGCACGAGGTGTTGCTGAGACGACTGTAAAATTCTTCTTGTGAAGGTAGTGCAGTTTCTGCAAATTTGGAGGCATCTGTCATATATTCATATGGATAAATACCCTTTTGCCTTAGCAATGCTAAGTGTTTATCGCCAAAACATTGCTTAGTAGCAATTAAATCATTTTCTGTTAGCTCAGCTGCCAATGTGGCCAAACTCGAGGAGAGAAAATTGTATGAATCCAGAAAGCGAATTTCTATGTAGTTATCATTTCCTACATCCACCATCTTGCTGAAGGAAATGAATTTTTCGCTTGTGCGAGGTATGACGCTGATGGGTTGAGCGTCGCATCCCATTTCCTTTATGAAGAGTTTTGCATCATAGCCTTCTAAGTTATGCAGAAAAACAGGGATGAATGTAGGTTTTGTGATTTTTAGATTGCATGTATTACACACCACCCCCAAATATTTTCCAGTATAATGGCTATGGTGGCGAACTTTCTTGTTTAGGGGAGTGAACTTGCATTCACACACATTACAACGCAAGGCATGCTTGTATGTATATTTTTGCATTTTCGTCAATGCATTCATTTTCTTTTTTTTCTGTAATATAGGAGCCAATTTAATAACTTCTTCTTTTAATGTTCTCATAAATGTTTGTGGCACATCATTGCCGCGATATATGATCAGATTGTTAGTGTTGTTTAGCACCATGCCAAAGGCACAGGCTTCGTGGCGAAGAACTTCAGTGGTGCTTGATATTTTGGGATTCGGGCTGCAGGTGGCAAGTGGAATTTGATAACTTTCAAAATCAGCATATATTACTATGGGATGACGAAGTAATGCTTGGAAGTTTGAAAATTTCATTGGGTATGAAGGCATTTTGATGGCTGTGGCCGGATGTGTATTGCATAGAAGAATATGATCTCCGTGTTCTTCGTCAATGCTTTTCTCTCCTCGACCCCTGAATATTGTTAAGCATCTGTCGCACACTCGAATTTTTGTTTCATGACTAGTAATTTGACTTCTTATTAATTTTGGAAGATTTTGTATAAGGCAGTAGTGATAATTATTATCATTCTCGATAAGAAGCAACCTGATGATGTGATCACTTTTAACATTGCTATGTCTGAGTATGTAGACAATGTTGTTTTTGTTTAATCCGAAAACATGTACTGCCACACTTTGTTTTTTGTCTGCCTTATACTGCGCCTCGAATTTGGAAATATCATGAAGATTTATGGGGTAATTGATGCCTGCTAGAGATTTCTCAAATTCTGAGATGTATTCAGGTTTATTATAGTGGTATAAACGTTGTTTGTCTTTTTTGGCTGGGTGATGATCAGCAATGATACACCACAAAAAGCATTTGTTATCCTCATTTTGAATATTGATGATTGCTTTCTTACTAGCTATTTCCTGGGGCAACTCGATGTAAGTGGATCCTCCTAATGGGGTGTAGCGTGCAATCTTCAGAAGTAGAGTATGTGATAAACCGCAAAGAGACCAACCCGATCCACGTTTTTGAAAATTCTCATGTTTCTTCAATAAACTCCCAAATGCCTGCTCGCAAATCTCATCCAACTCATTACTATCGGCAGCATGGAGAATTGTAATACGAGTGTAATGATGGAAACAATCTTCATCGTTTTTTGTGTTTTCATAAATTGCCGAAAGTATGAAGTGTATCTTCAACGAGCATTCCACCAATACTTTTTGAATGCATGAAATTATATTATTTTTAATCGAGGAGAAGAAGTTGTTTAGATCTGTTGTATATTTTGATGTGAATTTCTCCTCGATTAAAACATTTTTAATGCTTTCTCCGGCACACTTCTGCTTTTTACGTGGCACTTGATCCTCAACATCCATTTTTCTTTTGCTGCATCCTGATCCATCTCCATGGACATTTTTCTTATGTCTGCTCATATTCTTAATGGATATTCTTTTCCCACAAAGACCACAAGGACGTTTTGCTTCCTTCTTCTCCATTTTTTTTTGCTAAGAAAAAAAAGATGAAGTTACTAAAAATTTCACATTTTTTTGTGGTGTTATTTATATTAGACCCCCAAGCATAAATGATCTACCATAGATGAAGTTACTATTTGTGGTGTTGTTTATATTAGACACGATCTCAATTTTTTCTTAAATAACCAACATGAATCTCTTTGGTTTCCGAAAGCAAACAATGGAGACTGTACACCGCACGACGACAGATCATGAATTTCTACCTTCCATGTTAACTAAACTCAATGGTCTACTGATCGTTCACCTCAACAGTATTTGGACGAAATTGGATGACGATGTGGGCAAGATGTTTTACGTCTTCAATAACAATTTACATTTTTACGAAATTCCGATCGACGGGAAACTTCGGATCACCGTGAATCCGGAGAACGAAGGACGAAATATTAAAATTTCTACCGGCAAAAACATTTTTCGAATGAAGCACGACAAGGTGCTTTCTAACATGGCGTACGATGTTTCAGCAGGAGATTGTCTTTACATGGAACTCCTAGGAGATTACGACAAACTCATTCCTCTCTTCGTAGAATTACGAATCGTCTATCCTATTATAAATAACCGTTAACCAAAATGCCTAACGATATTTTCGGCCACACCAAACGTGTAGACCACGCAGAAGAGATTCTCATGTTAGACGTCCGAATTAAAAAGTTGAGGAGCGATTTGATCGCTTTGCAGGAGACCTTAAACAAAAGTTTAGAGTCGGAGATTGCTACGCTCCAAACGCAATGTCTGGACCCCATTCTGAAAATCGATTCCGAACTGAAAACGCTCATAAAAAATTATGTCGACGTACCTTCTTACGACAACGTTCAAAATATACAGTTGAGCGTGGATAAGCTTCAAAATGATTTAGCCAAATTACAACAATTTCAATCGAAAAATGAAGATTTGGAAAAATTGAAACTCGAAATCGAAGAACGAACTTCCGCAATCGAAAAGAATTTCTCTGAACTTCAAACCGTCGTGAAGGATATTGATGTAGAACGCTTGCATGTTGTTGTTTCCAAATTACAAGAAGAATTCGCCAGCACGTTGGAAGAAATTAAATCCAAGTTACAGACTTTGGAAGATACCATGACGAACCTACCATCGTCAGACGAACTGCAGGTCATCGGCAAAAGCGTCGCGAACATAAAAATTCAATTGGAGGCTTATCAAGATTTCGAACACATTCAAACCACCATCGCTACGCTTCAGGCGTCTCTGGAGTTGATCAACGAAGAAATTAAAAATATTCACGCTGAAGCAAGTGCGTTGACGAGCATACAAGACACGTTGAGCACGGTTCAGCAGAAGATCGAATATTTAGAAAATTTGAACGTCGAATCGAACCTTGCTCATTTTCATCACGTACTGGACAACATACAGGGTGACTTGGAATCGTTACGGACGAGCGTACCTTCGAGCGAAGATTTGGAAAAATTGAAAACGGCGGTGACGGCACTATCCGATTCGAGCGACATCAAAAGTTCGTTGAGCGATCTCGAGAGTAGGGTTGCCAATCTCCCCACCTCCAAAGAATTGCACGCTTTGAAAAGAAGCATATCACGTATGCTGAAACGACTGGAAACGGAAACGGCGAACGTGGAACAGATTCGAGACGAACTTGCTTCGCTGGTGTCGACGCTGCCCACTTCGCAGAGCGTCGCCGACCTTCACACGCAGTTTACCGAGATGCGAAGCATCGTGAACGATCTTACCGAGAAAAGTTCGAAATTGAATCAAGTCGAGAACCTTCAGAGTATCGTCGTCAACATCAGAGATCAAGTTGGAGTGCTGGAATCCACGCAGGAATCGACGCTGACCTCTTTCGGTGCCAAGTTGCAAGAACTCAACGAAAACTTCAAGCAGTTGAACGTGGAAGTGAAAATCAAGCCGTCATTTTCTACAGTAACGGATACCATCGTCGAATATTTGTTGCCCGTACAAAATACACTGGGACAGCTTCACAGCAACCTCGTTAGCGTCGATACTAAATTTGCTAAACTGCATTCTCTGCAAGCCATCGAAATCAACAGCGTACCCAATCAACAGAGAATCTCCACGTTTGTCGAAGGTAACAAACTGTACATGTTACATCCTTATCATCCGTACTACAAGTTTCTCCTCGATGGTACAATTCAGATAAACGAATTTTCGTACTGGTCTCACGGCAGAAAAGCTAGCGTTCCCACCATGACCTTGATATCGAATCGTGGTGTTCAGAAAGCAGGAAACATTCCTCTGGCACGTTGGAACGAAACGCGCAACATATATGAAATACACGAAGACGAAGATCTCACCGTTTTCGACGTGAGTGCCGGCGATAAGCTGATCATTCAAAACACGAGCGAAGTGCCACCCTCTTTGAATCCCATCACGCTGGTGCTTCTCTTCAAACGTAATCTCTAAAAAATGTCTAGGCAAGCCATCGTCGAAGAATTGCATAAACCTGCACGCCGCAACTACAAACGTTTAGCTGTGGTAACCAAGGGAATCGATGACCTCTGGCAAAGTGACCTCGTGGAGATGAGTAGCGGCAATCTAAAAAATGTGCATAAATTGAACAAGGGCAACAAGTACCTCCTCACCGTCATAGACACGTTTTCGAAATTCGCATGGGCTCTACCTTTGAAAGCCAAAACAGGAACGTGCGTCACGGAAGCATTCAAGACAATTTTTCGCGAAAGCGACAGACGACCTCGGTTTTTGCAAACGGACAAGGGGAAGGAATTTTACAATGCCGTATTCCAAAAGTTTATTCGGAAACACGACATTCGACATTATTCAACCTTCAGTCACATCAAAGCCAGCATCGTGGAAAGATTTAATCGAACCTTGAAAACACACATGTGGAAACGATTCACGCTTCGAGGAAATTACAAATGGGTCGACATACTGCCGGAACTCGTCGACACCTATAATAATACAGCACACAGAACGATAGGCATGAAGCCAGCTGACGTTACGAAATCTGACGAGCAGCGTTTAATTTCTACAGTTTACTGTCCAAAGTACACTCCCACGACTACCAAGAAATCAAAATTCAAAATTGGAGACCAGGTGAGGATCAGCAAATTCAAACGCACCTTCGAGAAGGGGTTCACAAAAAATTGGAGCACGGAACTTTTTACGGTGGTTCGAGTTTTACCCGGAAACCGACACACGTATATAATAAAAGATAGTAGCGGCGAGATTTTGAAAGGAAGATTTTACGAAGAGGAACTCTCTAAAACAAAACATCCCGACACGTACCTCATCGAGAAAATATTGCGTAGGAAAGGCAACAAACTGTTTGTCAAATGGCTGGGACTTCCAGAAAAAAGTTGGATCAACGCGAACGAAGTAATCTTGTAAGTACGTGGAACGTGGTGAAGCGTCTACCGGATTCGGAAAGTCAAACGAGAAAAAAGAACGGCGAGTTGCTTCCCGACAGCATCCGCTGTCTGATCGTAGGTCCTTCGGGGTGTGGGAAAACAACACTGCTCGTGGACAATTTTCTCCTCGCACCGAATTGGTTAGATTGGAAGAACAGACACCTCTACGTATTTTCGAAAAGTCTCGAACAAGCGAAATACAAGCAACTGATGAAACTGTACGATGGTCTGGACATTGCAACGTTCGCTTCGGAAATAAAGCCACTCGACGATTGTCGTGAAAATTCAGTCGTTGTGTTCGACGATGTCATCCTGGAAAATCAAAATGAAATTCGCAATTTTTTCACGCAAGGTCGTCACAAAGGAATAGATTGCTTCTTCCTAGCTCAAACGTTTTCCAAAATTCCAAAACAGTTAGTACGCGACAACGCTAATTTCATATGTTTGTTTCGTCAAGATCACACCAACCTCAAGCACGCGTACGATGACTACGTAGGCGGAGACATGAACTACAATCAATTTTCGGAACGCTGCTGCTCCCACTGTTGGAACAGTGACGATTTTGGATTCGCGACGATCGACATGACGAGGAAACCCAACGACGGAAAATACAGAAACAAAATCAACGACTTTCTAAACGTTGCAACGTTGTGAGAAACGACGTGTATAAATAACGTTATGACGAAACGAAAAATCGAAGACGAAAATCTCAAGCTTCGCGATTACCTCGCGAAACGCTTCAAAGGTTGGAAATCCGAGAATCGCGGATTCTACGAAGAGAAGAAGCGTCAAGATCAACCTGTGATCGACGCCATCAGCGATCTAGGTAAAGAAATTAAAGGCGTCACGGAACAAAATAAAAATTTGATCAACGAACTCGTACCACTTGCAGCTAAAAGTTACACCGTACCCACGCCCATTTCGAGCATTCCTTCGACGCCGTTCGAACTAAGAGACGTACCGGCACGACGTCGAGCCATAGGTAGCACGTCGTCGTCTTTGGATAAGATCGAGTTGGGACCTTTGGCACGAGACTACCTGAGCACGGGGAAATTCGACAAGGATGAAGTGTTCGGATTGTATCCGAGCATGGAGAGCAACGAAGGCGGCGGTGTGGTTTGGAAGATTGGAAAATCGAAGGTGACCTTCGAAGGCAACGACATTAAAGTTAATTTAGGCGAGAAGGATAGTTGGAACAGGTATCCGGGTACGGTGGGACTGTGGGAACTCGTTGCCAAAAAGCAGCCGAAAGATTACACCGACGAAGATTACCAAAGTTACAAGGAAATTTTGATCATGACGGATGCCTTGTACCAAAACAACGACGCTACGCAGAATAGGGTCAAATCCAGCAGCGGCGAGAAGTACAGAAATCTCATCAAGCCGATATGGAACCAGGTGAAAACAGGCAGCGGCGTCAAACTCTACAACACCCTGCCCAAAGAATTCGTTTGGGTGGACGACGTGCGCAAGCTCATAGACAGGTTGTTGGTTATTGCAGGAGAGGAGACTGCAGGCAATCGTAATTTCTACAACGAGAAGGTAGGAATTGTGGACATGATCAGCACAAAACTTTCCAACTTCATCGTGAACGACGACAAGGGCATAGGTTACCTCATTAAAATTATCAACACGCTGCCTCCGAGATTCTGGAACGTGGCCGAAGGAAAGGGACTTGTGAACGACATCATCAACAAGTTACCTTTCGAGATGCATTTACCCGGCTACCAGTACTGCGGACCAGGTACCAAACTCGAGAAAAGATTGAAGAGAGGAGACAGGGGTGTGAATCCGTTGGACGCCGCATGCAAAGATCACGACATCGCTTACAACACCACTCGCACCGAACTGGATGCACGTCACGAAGCAGACAGAAAGTTAGAGCACGCAGCTTTCGAAAGATTCGTCAGCAGAGACGCTTCGCTGGGAGAAAGAGTTGCAGCACTGGGCACCACCATCGCCATGAACACAAAACAAAAACTTGGGTGGGGTATATAAATAACATACAGTAAAAAAAAAAAAAAAAAAAAAACACATCATGTCTGGTATAACCGTCTTGCCACACGAACTGTTGTGTAAAATTTTTAAACACGCAGTAAACGGAGATGTTAATAAACTTTTAATCATAGCGAGATCAACGCCGGAATTTCGCATCCCTTGTGAAATGGCTGTTAAGGATTATCTTCGGGAGATCAGTGACATGAGGTGCGGTGATCTCGACACTCTTCTTTCGGCTGCAGGGGAAAAATTAAACGAGAGGATGGACGAACTGCACGAGGCGAGGCAGGGAAGAAGACGATACACGGATGATTGGCGTAGATCTAAACAAGAGACGGAAGATATTATCACGCACATCATCGTGTTTTCCGAAGCACGAACTTTTTTCCTCTGTCGAAAACTTGATATATAAATAACACACATCGTGAAAAAAAAATAATCTTCAGTGTATATAAATAACACACATTGTGAAAAAAATTAAATTTCTCTAACACACACACTGAAAATTTCTCTTCAATATGACGACTGAAAAAATGAGTGACTTTCAAGCATTAAAACAAATGCTAAATTTGTCAGTAGAGTATGTAAAAATTCAGGAATTGGAAGTGGACAAACCTTACACGATAACTTCCGGTTCAATTGTTTCTACCCAGTATGGTCCCAAGGCGCGTTTGTTGCTCAACGCACAATACAGTCTATTTTTACCAGATCGATACGCTAACATGTTATCCGACGAGAAGCTAGCTATTTTAATCGAGAACAAAACTCAAATCGTGTACAAGGGTACAAAGGAACTTCTTGGTAAGAAAACAAAGCACGTAATAGAATTTGTGTAACGGCTCTGCGCGGAGTATATCCTTGAAAAAAAAATTACACGGAACAAAAAAAATCTCAGAACATTTATATATAAATAACATACCGAAAAAAAATTACACAAAACAAAAAAAATCTCAGAACATATATATAAATAACATACCGTGAAGATAACATATAAAGCATCAACATGAAGCCCAAAGGTGTCGTGTACCAGATACCATACTCCAATCTGAAAAATCTAGGCACCCTCGATGGTTTACTCACCAAAAAACAACGCGAAAAGAAACGTTCTTGCTTGACGAAAGGACACGGAATGAAATTACTTCTCAGCACACCTCAATTGAGACGCTTGCAACGTTCGCGGAAACAGCAAAAAATCGGAGGTTTCATATTCAGCATCCCAGCCATCCTGGCAGCATTGGGGGCTGTTGGAAGTTTGGCCGGCGGAAGTGCCGCCATCGCAAAAACCGTCATCGACTCGAAGAAGAACAAAGCCGAGTTGGAAGAACAGAAACGTCACAACCTGGCCATGGAGAAGAAGGGGAAAGGTATAACCAAAAAACAAAAAAGCAACCTCGATGCTTTGAAAAAATATAAAAAAAAGAAGAAGCCCTGTCCAACTTCGATATTGAATCTCTAATCGAACTGTTGGGAATAAAAAACTTCAGGGGTGTTTTCATGTCCGATTCTCTACCCTCTGCTGTGAAGAAAAAGGAGTATGGCGTGGTCAACCTGGACAGTTACAAAAATCCTGGTACACATTGGATATGCTACCTCAAAATTGACGATAACAATGCATTTGTTTTCGATTCGTTCGGTGGCACACCGCCTGCCAGGTTGGTGAAGTATCTCAGTGTTGCCAACCTCTACTACAATGACAAACGCATCCAAGGTTTCACTGATGTTAACTGCGGCCACCTATGCCTTTCTGTTCTCGCATACATGTCTAAAATAAATAACCCGTCGGTGGAACATTTTCAGAAAGCATTGTGGAACCTGAAACACGATGGGCGTGTTCCATCTCACGAGCGAATCTTCGATCCTAAAACTCACGCTGCACGACGACATCGTCTATCCTAAATCCGTAGCTCTACGTGCATTCTACAGCATGTACCTCATACCTAACGTCACGCAGCACAATAATAAAATTAGTGTCGGAAGCGAACACATCGTCGTCACGCCAGGCCAATACAATCTTTCCACTTTGCAAGCTCAGTTACCCAAAGGCACGTACCTTTCTCAAAATTCGGTCACGCACAGAGTGGAAATCGTGTCGGCAACGGAGACCGTGGACCTGGGCACCATGGGAGAACTTTTAGGTTTCGAGAACGACACCAAACTCGAAGCTGGCATCAAACATACGGCAACCAACATTCCTAAATTTCTAGCCATAGAAACTCTAAACGTTCACTGCAACGTGGCGGAAGGCATGATCACGAAATCCTCGGACGGATTGTTAGGAAGTCACAAGCAGACGGGAATCATAGCCACATTCAAACCCAGTTCCGAATTCATGGAACCGATCATCTACAGACCCTCTTCGCCGATCTATTTTCCAGTATGCCGCAACCGCATAGACGACATAGAGTTGGTGGTGACGAACGAGAAAGGAGAGGTGGTGGATTTCGCAGGTGCAACGACCACTGCCATCGTGGAGATCAACGTATAATAAATAACACGCATAGTAAAAATGGAGCAAATCGAAAGTTACGAATTGCAATCTTTCCCTCCCAACCGTCGCACGTTCGCCAATCTCAACGAAGCGAACAGGGAGATCGAATACGACGTGGACGTAGGCGACGGCTTCATTCATCCTCACAGAGCGGACCTCTACCTTCAATTCGACGTGGTGAAGAAGGAAAGCGGAGACGCGTTTCCCGCAACAGCAAATTTGATACTCGTGGACAACTTCGTGCCTCACCTGTTCTCGCAGGTGGAGGTGAGGAAACACAACACCGTCATCGACAGAATAGACTATCCAGGCATCACGTCGACGGCAGTGGGAACGTTGAAATTATCCAAAACGGACGCAGCATACTACCAGGCGGGAGGATTCGAAGCGGGAACGAAAATATCGACGAGAAGTCACACGGTGCTCTTTCCCATGCGTCTGCTGCCGGGATTCTTCTCGGACTACAAGGAGATCATGTGGAAGGGAGGATTGAGGATCACGTTTCGAAGAGCGGCCAACGACAACGACGCACTGATGCGATACACCAACTTGAACGCCGACGGCACACCGATAGCCAACACATTACCTGAAGCGGCCAAGTGCGTCATCCGGAGCATGGAATTGAGAATGCCGATCGTAGAATACGAAACAAACTACGCCCTCAAGTACAAAGCGGAGATCTTGAAGAGTCCGCAGGTGCCGATTCACTTTCACGGTTACCAGTGCGTGCAGAAGATGGCGTCGGGAAGTCACATGGAATTCGACGTGACGACTCAGTTCAACAACATACAGTTCGACATGCCAGATTTCGTTGTGGTGCTCTTTCAGACCGGGCGCGATAACAACCAGGAAAAAGATTCCAGCAAGTTCGACGACTGCAAGATCAAGAATGTTTATCTGAAGAATGGACGCAACGAAGTCTTCCCGCGCGAAAATTACAACCTCGATATGACCAAAGACGATTACCTCAAACTTTACGAAGCTTACACCTCTTTCAAACGCGTGACCGAGGGAAGCATGGACATGTACTACACGCCCAGCGAATTCAAAACCCGCAGACCCATGTTCGTCATCAATACCACAAAGAGGAAGCAGGTGGTGGTCAACGATCGAACCAACATCAAGGTCGTCTGCGAGTTCCACGAAGCCTTGCCCGAGGACACCGTGTGCAGCGTCATCCTAATTGCAGAGAAGTCCTTCGTCCACGACGTGAAGAACGAGAGGGTCACAGAGCAGTTTTAACAAGTTTTTAACATTTTTTCTTGCACAATAAGAAATTTTTGTACTAGCACAATCAGTTTCAATAGCACAATACAAAAATTTCACTAATTCAAGATGAGTTACAATATTAATTTCATCAGTTATCAGTTGCAATATCTTTTTTGCACTATAGCACAAAACAATCAGAAATTTTTTGCACAAAAATTTTGTTGTTGTTGTTTTTACATGAGAAAATTAACAATAAAATTCTTTTTTTTATCGTTTCAGATGCTGTCGAACATCAAAAACACATACACACACACTAGAAAAAAGCATGCAACTTTATTTGTAACACACACACATACATTCTCTATCTTCATCAAAAAATATTATAATAAACATAATTATTTTTATCTATATCTCACAATAAAACTCTATATCCAAAAATATTACAACATCAAAATAACACTAGAGTCGTTAGTACACGTTGCATGCATTACGGGGGTCCTCTGTAGAGTTTCATGGAAGTTTGGGGGAAAAAAAAAAACACGTGAAACCCTACAGAGGTGCGACTATCTAGAGTCGCAGCCGTTAGAACCTTTTTTGGTTGGGCACCACGCACCCTGGCGGGGTTAGGGGCCAGGCATCCTAAAAAACAACAATTATTTATTTGTTTGTTTGCGTCACAATACAGGTGCACGCGCGCGTATGTGCAGCACATCGTTCCCGCGATAAGATTTTTACAAAAATCCCGATATACATTAGCGCCCCGGGACTTGGAAATAAGGCATATTCGCTCACCACTGTTGCCAGCTTAGTCTCCCTCTTTATCTTACGGCAACATTGACGTCTCTAGTTTTTTTTTAATTGCAGGTGGGTTGCCAACACACTCTAGTTAATAATGCTACATATTATACACGCACACACGCACACACATACTGTGTTGCCATCTCTCTTTTACGGCAGTATATATTTGTTGCCGGCTCTATTGCACAGTATGTGTATGTTACGCCAGTGTATAAATTGGCTAAACCCTTATCAAGTAAGAAAAACTATAGGTAGGTGTTGGCAGCATTGTCGGTTGTTTAACTCTTCCCCCTCTCTCTTTTTTTTTTGTAAAAAAAACCATGGTAGAAATACCAGTAGGTTGGCAACCTTGATTTATGCAATTAATTAAAGCAAGCCTCAAGCCTCAAGCAAGATTGCCAGCTCCTTGCCTTAGGTTAGGTTAGACCAAAATAAAAACCTTGGTAACTTTTCGAGTAAAATATTGGCAACACTGCAAGACAAGCCTCAAGCAGTATTGCCAGCTCCTTGCTTGAGGTTAGGTTAGACCAAGATAAAAACCTTGGTCATTTTTTTCGAGTAAGAGGTTGGCAACACTGCGAGCCCCACCGAGCCCCAGCTGGCAACACTGCGAGAAAAGCCTCAAGCAAGATTGCCAGCTCCTCGCGTTAGGTTAGATTAGCCCAAGAAATAAAAACCTTGGTAACTTTTCGAGTAAGAGGTTGGCACCGAGCCCCACCGAGCCCCAGCTGGCAACACTGCGAGAAAAGCCTCAAGCAAGGTTGCCAGCTCCTTGTTTGAGGTTAGGTTAGACCCAAAAAGAAAAACCTTGGTTATTTTTTCGAGTAAGAGGTTGGCAACACTGTGTACCTCACTATACCTCATTTTCGGGCGTGGTACCGGGGACACTGCTCTACTGTTTAGGTTTAACTAAAAGCAAGAAAGGCTACGGTGATTTTGTCATACAATAATTTAGCAGTAAGACTGTAGGTTTAACTAAAGCAAGAAAGGCTACGGTTATTTCGCCTTACAATAATTTAGCATTTGCAGCGTTGCCAAGTTTAAGGGAAAAGGAGGGCGCCAGAACCTACCGTTGCATACTACTAGCGC